>NW_027422724.1:255000-257500 GCF_048934315.1 Petromyzon marinus | reverse complement strand
CTTGTCCCTTAAACCCAAGGCAGCGTGGTTTTATAGCGGCATCTGGCTGCTCTGAAAATCTTAAGGTGCTACAGGACCTTATGAGACACGCTAAGAAATTGCACAGGCCGTTGGCTGTCATGTTCATCGACATAGCGAAAGCTTTTGACTCGGTTTCGCATGCTCATATTTTATGGGTGTTAAGGCACAAGAAAGTAGATGAACACGTGGTGGGCATCATCCAGAACGCCTACGATCGGTGTACGACCTCGTTCAAAAGCAATGGCGAGTCGACTCGAGAAATTAGCATACGTGTTGGTGTCAAACAGGGTGACCCCATGTCACCCCTGCTCTTCAATCTTGCCATGGACCCTTTGATATGCACCCTAGAGTCACACGGAGTTGGGTACTCCATTGATACCGACCACGTGACAGCTCTTGCGTTTGCTGATGATTTGGTGTTGGTGAGCGAATCTTGGGTTGGTATGGCCGCCAATCTAGCGATCTTGGAATCATTTTGTGGGCTATCGGGATTGGAGGTTCAGGCCAGAAAGTGCCAGGGCTTCATGATAAGCCCAACCAAAGATTCATATACGGTGAACAACTGCGACCCATGGACTATCAAAAATAAAGATGTCCATATGATCCAACCTGATGAATCAACGAAATACCTTGGTCTGAAAATTGGCCCTTGGACTGGCACTATACAGCCTGATCTACATTGTCAGCTAAAGACATGGATCTCGAAAATCGATGAGGCGCCTCTGAAGCCAACTCAGAAGGTTGAACTACTCAATGCCTATGCCCTACCCAGATTGTTATATCCTGCAGACCACTCGGACTGCAAGCAATCAACTCTCCGTGGGTTGGACCAAGAGATTAGAAAGGCGGTAAAAGGATGGCTCCACCTTCCCGCTTCAACTTGTGATGGACTGTTATATGCCAGAGCCCGAGACGGAGGCCTTGCCATCTTGAAACTGGAAAAAACAATCCCTTCGGTTCAAGTTAGAAGGCTGCAACGTATAGCAAACTCGTCCGATGCTATCACCCGTAATATTGTGTCCTCGCATGGTATGGAGGAAGAATACCGTAATTTGTGGGTACGAGCAGGGGGTGACAGTGATGCAATCCCAACATTCGTTCTCAGGGACTCGGTGTCAAAAGAACCTGTATATCCGAGACCCTGCGATTGGAGGGAGCATGAATTTCAGAGATGGTGCGAAAAGCCGGTTCAAGGAAGGGGCATTGTAAACTTTGCGCATGATAGAATCAGTAATGCTTGGTTGAGGCCATGGTGCGGCTTTAAACAATGCTTCTTTATCGCAGCACTACAACTAAGGGCAAATATTTACCCAACAAGAGAAAGCTTGAACAGAGGCAGAGATGGGGCCTTACGTTCCTGCAGGAAATGCTCTGCCAGACTCGAGTCCCTTTCGCACATTCTCGGTCAATGTCCTGCAGTACAGAAAGCAAGAATTGCGCGACACAACAAGATCAGTAACATTCTGGCAGACGAAGCGGCTAGATTGGGCTGGTCTGTATACAAAGAGCCACGGTTCATATCCGAGACGGGAGAGATGAGAAAGCCTGACCTCGTGTTTGCAAAAGATGAGGAGGCGGTTGTGATCGATGTCACCGTCCGTTTTGAGCTTTCAAAGAATACCTTGTCAGATGCTGCCTCGCACAAAGTTTCGTACTATACCCCTCTTGGTGATCAAGTCAAAGTGCTGACGAAGGCTAGCAAGGTCACATTCTTTGGATTCCCGGTTGGGGCAAGAGGAAAGTGGCCCCTTGAGAATAACGAGGTACTTACCTCCCTGGGCCTGACCAAACCCAGAACGACATCACTGGCCAAGATGATTTCCCGCAGAACGCTGCTTTTCTCTCTTGATATTCTGAGAATGTTCTGTGGAAATTATGCGGTCTATGAACAGTCATAGACAACCTCCGAAACAAATAATAGTTTTGTTTTAAGATGTCATTTGTTTTAGATTGATTTTGTTATTTTCGAAGGTGAAGTCGGTTTTTATTTCATTTTACTATTTTCCACAATTTAGATTGTTATTTTCCAAGACGAAGTCTTGGTTCTTTTTTTTATTGTTAGTTTTTTTTTTTTTAACACGTCGTATTTGTTACTTTAGAGCTTAGAGGGGACTTTATTTTCGCCTTACTATTTTCTGCCTACAAAGAAGATTAAAAATAAGCTTTTTTCAAGATGGTTTTGTTATTTTCCAAGGTGAAGTCTTGGTATTCTTATTTTACTATTTTCCATAAAGAAGACCTTTCTTTTAGATTTTGTTATTTTCCAAGACGAAGACTTGGTATTTTTATTATATTGCTATTTTTTACACGAAGCTTATTCAAGAGCACTTATATAGATTAGACTTTGTTATTTTAATTCTTTATTTTTGGACTACATCAGTTCGAGAGTCCTGTAACTTACTATTTTCTGCCTACAAAGAAGATTAGAAATAAGCTTTATTTAAGATGTATTAGATTTTGTTATTTTCCAAGGTGAAGT
>NW_027422724.1:247500-250000 GCF_048934315.1 Petromyzon marinus | reverse complement strand
GTAATCATTTAGTCCTGTTGGCCTTAGCTTTTTGGGCACAGCGATGATGGTGGAGGACTTGAGACAGGCTGGTACATGGCATGTCTCCAGGGAGGTGTTAAAGATGTTGGTGAACACCGGAGACAGCTGGCCAGCGCAGTGCCTGAGGGTGGCTGGAGAGACAGAGTCCGGCCCGGCTGCTTTGCGTGGATTCTGCCTCTTGAAAAGCCCATTAACTTCTCCCTCCTGAAAGGAGAGAGTCGTTTCTGTAGTATGGGTGGGGGATGGGGCCTCTTGGGTGGGAAGGGGTGGTTCAGGACAGTCCAATTGTCTTTCAAATCTACGGTAGAACTCGTTCAGGTCGTTGGCTAGGCGGGAGTCGTTAGTGGTGTGGGGCGCTCTGGGTTTGTAGTTGGTGATGTGCCTGAGCCCTTTGGCAGACAGAAGCAGCGTCGTTAGTAGAGAACTGGTGTTTTAGTGTCTCTGAGTACAGTCGTTTAGCCTCTCTCACCGCTTTGCTAAACCTGTTCTTCGACTCCTTGAATCTGTCTCTATCCCCACTCCTAAACGCTTCCTCCTTCTCCAACCTCAACCTTTTGAGCTTTGCTGAGAACCAGGGCTTGTTGTTGTTAAAGTTCACCCTGGTACGTGTTGGGATACAGCAGTCCTCACAGAAGCTGATGTACACAGCCTCTGTGAGTTCATCCAGACTATTGGTAGCAGTCGTGAACATATCCCAGTCAGTACAGTCTAAGCACGCCCGCAAATCTTCCACAGCCTCACTGGTCCACTGTTTAGATGTCCTCACAGCAGGTTTACAGAGTTTTAGTTGCTGCCTGTATGCACGAATCAGGTGGACCAAGGGAGTTCTGTGCGAGCCGAACAGCCCCGTGACCCACAAGAGAAACATCCCCGCCAAATTCGAGCGTTTGACGGGGTCTATCCGTGAAAAAATATTCACGTTTTTGAGTGCACATGCATTTCTGCTGCAAATGCCTCTGGAAGTTTCATGCCGTTCGTATGCCAATTGTGGCAACACGAAAATGACCCGTTTTCCCATTCCGAGGGATTTCTGTGCGACCCTAACAGCCCCGTGAGCCACAAGAGACACATCCCCGCCAATTTCTAGCGTTTCACGGGGTCTATTCGTGAAAAATATAGACGTTTTTGAGTGCACATGCATTTCTGCTGCAGATGCCTCTGGAAGTTTCATGCCGTTCGTACGCAATGTGGCAACACGAAAATGACCCCTTTTCCCATTCCGAGGGATTTCTGTGCGACCCTAACTAACAGCGCCCGTGAGCCACAAGAGAGACATCCCCGCCAATTTATAGCGTTTCACGGGGTCTATCCGTGAAAAATATAGACGTTTTTGAGTGCACATGCATTCCTGCTGCAAATGCCTCTGGAAGTTTCATGCCGTTCCTATGCAATGTGGCCACACAAAAATGACCCGTTTTCCCATTCCGAGGCATTTCTGTGCGACCCTAACAGCCCCGTGAGCCACAAGAGAGACATCCCCGCCAACTTCTAGCGTTTGACGGGGTCTATGCGTGAAAAATATTAAAATTTTTGAGTGCACGTGCCTTTCTGCTGCAAATGCCTCTGGAAGTTTCATGGCGTTCCTATGCAATGTGGCAACACGAAAATGACCCCTTTTCCCATTCCGAGGGAGTTCTGTGCCACCCTAACAGCCCCGTGAGCCACAAGAGACACATCCCCGCCAATTTCTAGCGTTTCACGGGGTCTATCCGTGAAACATATAGAAGTTTTTGAGTGCACATGCATTCCTGCTGCAAATGCCTCTGGAAGTTTCATGCGGTTCGTACGCAATGTGGCAACACGAAAATGACCCGTTTTCCCATTCCCAGGGATTTCTGTGCGACCCGAACAGCCCCGTGAGCCACAAGAGACACATCCCCGCCAATTTCTAGCGTTTCACGGGGTCTATCCGTGAAAAATATCAATTTTTTTTTGACTGCACATGCATTTCTGCTGCAAATGCCTCTGGAAGTTGCATGCGGTTCGCATGCAATGTGGCGACACGAAAATGACCCGTTTTCCCATTCCGAGGGATTTCTGTGCCACCCTAACAGCCCCGTGAGCCACAAGAGAGACATCCCCGCCAATTTCTAGCGTATCACGGGGTCTATCCGTGAGAAATATTCACTTTTTTGAGTGCACATGCATTCCTGCTGCAAATGCCTCTGGAAGTTTCATGCGGTTCGTATGCAATGTGGCGACACGAAAATGACCCGTTTTCCCATTCCGAGGGATTTCTGTGCCACCCTAACAGCCCCGTGAGCCACAAGAGAGACATCCCCGCCCACTTCTAGCGTTTCACGGGGTCTCTCCGTGAAAAATATCACATTTTTTGAGTGCACATGCATTCCTGCTGCAAATGCCTCTGGAAGTTTCATGCGGTTCGCATGCAATGTGGCGACACGAAAATGACCCGTTTTTTCCCATTCCGAGGGATTTCTGTGCCACCCTAACAGCCCCGTGAGCCACAAGAGACACA
>NW_027422724.1:235000-237500 GCF_048934315.1 Petromyzon marinus | reverse complement strand
GTTTAGCCTCTCTCACCGCTTTGCTAAACCTGTTCTTCGACTCCTTGAATCTGTCTCTATCCCCACTCCTAAACGCTTCCTCCTTCTCCAACCTCAACCTTTTGAGCTTTGCTGAGAACCAGGGCTTGTTGTTGTTAAAGTTCACCCTGGTACGTGTTGGGATACAGCAGTCCTCACAGAAGCTGATGTACACAGCCTCTGTGAGTTCATCCAGACTATTGGTAGCAGTCGTGAACATATCCCAGTCAGTACAGTCTAAGCACGCCCGCAAATCTTCCACAGCCTCACTGGTCCACTGTTTAGATGTCCTCACAGCAGGTTTACAGAGTTTTAGTTGCTGCCTGTATGCACGAATCAGGTGGACCAAGGGAGTTCTGTGCGAGCCGAACAGCCCCGTGACCCACAAGAGAAACATCCCCGCCAAATTCGAGCGTTTGACGGGGTCTATCCGTGAAAAAATATTCACGTTTTTGAGTGCACATGCATTTCTGCTGCAAATGCCTCTGGAAGTTTCATGCCGTTCGTATGCCAATTGTGGCAACACGAAAATGACCCGTTTTCCCATTCCGAGGGATTTCTGTGCGACCCTAACAGCCCCGTGAGCCACAAGAGACACATCCCCGCCAATTTCTAGCGTTTCACGGGGTCTATCCGTGAAAAATATAGACGTTTTTGAGTGCACATGCATTTCTGCTGCAGATGCCTCTGGAAGTTTCATGCCGTTCGTACGCAATGTGGCAACACGAAAATGACCCCTTTTCCCATTCCGAGGGATTTCTGTGCGACCCTAACTAACAGCGCCCGTGAGCCACAAGAGAGACATCCCCGCCAATTTATAGCGTTTCACGGGGTCTATCCGTGAAAAATATAGACGTTTTTGAGTGCACATGCATTCCTGCTGCAAATGCCTCTGGAAGTTTCATGCCGTTCCTATGCAATGTGGCCACACAAAAATGACCCGTTTTCCCATTCCGAGGCATTTCTGTGCGACCCTAACAGCCCCGTGAGCCACAAGAGAGACATCCCCGCCAACTTCTAGCGTTTGACGGGGTCTATGCGTGAAAAATATTAAAATTTTTGAGTGCACGTGCCTTTCTGCTGCAAATGCCTCTGGAAGTTTCATGGCGTTCCTATGCAATGTGGCAACACGAAAATGACCCCTTTTCCCATTCCGAGGGAGTTCTGTGCCACCCTAACAGCCCCGTGAGCCACAAGAGACACATCCCCGCCAATTTCTAGCGTTTCACGGGGTCTATCCGTGAAACATATAGAAGTTTTTGAGTGCACATGCATTCCTGCTGCAAATGCCTCTGGAAGTTTCATGCGGTTCGTACGCAATGTGGCAACACGAAAATGACCCGTTTTCCCATTCCCAGGGATTTCTGTGCGACCCGAACAGCCCCGTGAGCCACAAGAGACACATCCCCGCCAATTTCTAGCGTTTCACGGGGTCTATCCGTGAAAAATATCAATTTTTTTTTGACTGCACATGCATTTCTGCTGCAAATGCCTCTGGAAGTTGCATGCGGTTCGCATGCAATGTGGCGACACGAAAATGACCCGTTTTCCCATTCCGAGGGATTTCTGTGCCACCCTAACAGCCCCGTGAGCCACAAGAGAGACATCCCCGCCAATTTCTAGCGTATCACGGGGTCTATCCGTGAGAAATATTCACTTTTTTGAGTGCACATGCATTCCTGCTGCAAATGCCTCTGGAAGTTTCATGCGGTTCGTATGCAATGTGGCGACACGAAAATGACCCGTTTTCCCATTCCGAGGGATTTCTGTGCCACCCTAACAGCCCCGTGAGCCACAAGAGAGACATCCCCGCCCACTTCTAGCGTTTCACGGGGTCTCTCCGTGAAAAATATCACATTTTTTGAGTGCACATGCATTCCTGCTGCAAATGCCTCTGGAAGTTTCATGCGGTTCGCATGCAATGTGGCGACACGAAAATGACCCGTTTTTTCCCATTCCGAGGGATTTCTGTGCCACCCTAACAGCCCCGTGAGCCACAAGAGACACATCCCCGCCAATTTCTAGCGTTTCACGGGGTCTATCCGTGAAAAATATTCAATTTTTTGACTGCACATGCATTTCTGCTGCAAATGCCTCTGGAAGTTTCATGCGGTTCGCATGCAATGTGGCGACACGAAAATGACCCGTTTTCCCATTCCGAGGGATTTCTGTGCCACCCTAACAGCCCCGTGAGCCACAAGAGAGACATCGCCGCCAATTTCTAGCGTTTCACGGGGTCTATCCGTGAAAAATATTCACTTTTTTGACTGCACATGCATTCCTGCTGCAAATGCCTCTGGAAGTTTCATGCCGTTCGCATGCAATGTGGCAACACGAAAATGACCCGTTTTCCCATTCCGAGGGATTTCTGTGCCACCCTAACAGCCCCGTGAGCCACAAGAGACACATCCCCGCCAATTTCTAGCGTTTCACGGGGTCTATCCGTAAAAATGTAGCACGCACCAAAACGAGAAAAGATTTC
>NW_027422724.1:225000-227500 GCF_048934315.1 Petromyzon marinus | reverse complement strand
GTTCAGGCGAAACATTTATATATTGGTTAAATCAAAACGAAACACTGAAACTTTCACCACAGTTTTCCATTACACCAGTTGTATTGCTAGAAGTGCAAATCGAAGGAGTCAATTTTGACCGACGATTAGCTGCCGATGTGCGGTGAAAAAGCTGATCACAATAGCATACACGTGGGCCGACAACCCTGTGTGCTATAAACGTAAGTCGCGAATTATAAAGAAAATAAACCGGACGGACTACTCGGTGACGAACTAACATCGCTCATGAATGAGCGATTAACAGACGAGCTGACTACGGAATTTATCCTTTCGGACATGTTTTCATGGGACTACCCATGCACAGATCAGAACAAATGTTATCCATGCAATCTTGTTTTCCTAGACCATAGAACTTGGTCATCACATATGACACGGGTACATCCGCACGCAAACAAAACGTATAAATGTCGAATTTGTAATCGCACAGCAGATAGCATACACAAGATAGCGTCGCACTACGGAAGAACTTGCAAAAGTTTAATAGGTAAAACTAGTGCTATAACCACCACAATTGAGGAAACACTATTTAGTTGTTCATATTGTAGCAGAGGTTTTACTACGAAAACAGGTTTAGGGGTACATACTAGACGAACTCATCCGACAGAACATGAAGCTAGACTACAGCAAAACGCACCAGGAAGGAAAGTTAGATGGGGAGAAGAAGAGGTAGAAATTATGGCCCATAAAGAAGCCCAACAGAATGATGAGGACATAAACATGAATCAACTAATACAGAACTCAGTTATGCCACACAGAACGCTAGAAGCGATTAAAGGGAAGCGGAGAAATATCAAATATAAGGAATTGGTAAGGACATTGAAAGAAACCACCTATAAGGTAGAAAATCAATGCCTTGTTAACTTAGTTTTACCGACAACATCGGAAATAACAACTACACCTTCTGAAGGAGATCAGCCAGCAATAAGGGCCGAAAAAGAACAATCACTGACAGCAGCTGAGGATCTTCAGGTCATAATTACCGATCTAAAGATCGAGAATTTAAGTCACAATCAGGCGTTACTGCTACTCAATTCTCATGTAGAAAAGTTTTTAAATCGAAGTAAACCAATTAATAGGAAAGATCGTGTAAACCAACAGGAGAAAGATGAGAATAGGCATCGAAGACAATCAAAGCAAACTAAATACAGGAGGTATCAATATTTATACCATACGAACAAGAAAGCTCTATTAGACGAGATTACTTCAGATAGATCGGGGCCAAGTATATACCCAACTGAAGAAAGCATACGGGGAACATTCGTTACCTTATTCGAGTCAAACTCTCCTCCAGATAATATACCCTTTAAATTAAAAAACGACCAATCATGCATCGATATCGTAAAAGCAATCACCTTAGATGAGTTGATTAAGACCCTAGCAATTATGAAGGATAAGTCACCTGGACAGGACAACATTATTCTTAGCGATCTTAGGACTTTACCAATAAAATATTTACTAGATATCTTAAATATCATCCTTTATTTACAGGATATACCACAAATATGGAAACAACACAGAACAAGACTTATACCTAAAACTAAAGAGGATTTGGAAAAACCCTCAAATTGGAGACCCATAACCATCTCATCAATTGTAATTAGGCTATTACACAAAATTTTAAGTTATCGTCTAGGACAGCAATTAAAGCTTAATTACAGGCAGAAAGCATTCCTCCCGGTAGACGGATGTTTCGAAAATAGTGCATTACTACACTTCATCATACACAACGCCAGGCAAAAGCACGAAAACACGCAAATAGTGTCAATAGACCTCAGTAAGGCATTCGATTCTGTCAGCCACGAATCGATTATTTGAGCCTTATAGCGATTTAACTTATCAAAGGAATCAACAACGTACTTGACCAACATCTATAAGTGTAATCTAACTGATATTGTATTTGGATCGACAACAATGCGTAACATAAATCTAAAAAGAGGCGTAAAGCAAGGTGATCCACTTTCACCGCTACTATTTAACATGATTATGGATGAACTATTGGATAACTTGCCGACATATATAGGAGTTAATGTAGGAAATCAGAAAGTAAATTCAATGATGTTTGCAGACGACCTTGTCCTATTTGCAGAAACGGAATGTGGCATGAATAAACTCTTGGATATAACTACTAAATTCCTCGATGACAGACACTTGAAAATAAATATAAACAAATGCAATTCGTTAAGATTTATCAAGTACGGCAAACAGAAGACATTTAGTGTTGCAACGACATCATCGTACTTTATAAATAACGAACCCATTAATCCGGTATCATATGTAAAGGGATTCAAATATCTAGGCATTGAATTTGACCCAAGGGGAAAACGATCTATAAGCTGTAACCTGCTCGCAGCAATGTTAAACAAACTGACCAGAGCACCGTTAAAGCCAGAAAAGAAAGTATATTTAATCAATAACAATTTGATACCTCGTATTATTCATCAATTGGTCCTCGGAAAAGTTA
>NW_027422724.1:195000-197500 GCF_048934315.1 Petromyzon marinus | reverse complement strand
CCTGAAGTCCACAACCATCTCAACTGTCCTTAGAGCATTTAGCTCTAAGTTGTTCTGGCTACACCAGGT
Source organism: Petromyzon marinus (assembly GCF_048934315.1). Lineage (NCBI taxonomy): Eukaryota > Metazoa > Chordata > Hyperoartia > Petromyzontiformes > Petromyzontidae > Petromyzon > Petromyzon marinus. The sequence goes on along the minus strand of NW_027422724.1, from coordinate 197,431 downwards.
CACCAGGTTGTCAGCTTCCCACCTATAGTCAGACTCATCCCCACCAGAGATCAGCCCAATGAGGGTGGTGTCGTCCGACAAACTTCAAGAGTTTGACGGACAGATGATTGGAGGCGCAGCTGTTGGTATACAGGGAGAAGAGCAGTGGGCAAAGGACGCAGCCCTGAGGAGTTCCCGTGCTGATGGACCTGGAGTCAGAGACTTCTGTTCCCGGCTTAACGCACTGCTTCCTGTCAGAGAGGAAGTCTGTGATCCACCTGCAGGTGGAGTAGGGCACGTTCAGCTGGAAGAGCTTGTCCTGAAGCAGGGCAGGGATGATGGTGTTGAAGGCAGAGCTGAAGTCCACAAACAGGATCCTGGCGTAGGATGCTGGGGCGTCCACATGCTGTAGGGTGAAGTGGAGGGCCATGTTAACTGCGTCGTCCACAGACCTGTTGGCTCTGTAGGCAAACTGAAGGGGGTCCAGGAGAGGGTCTGTGATGGCTTTGAGGTGTGCCAGGAGCAGGCGCTCAAAAGACTTCATTACCACAGATGTAAGGGCGACCGGTCTGTAATCATTTAGTCCTGTTGGCCTTAGCTTTTTGGGCACAGCGATGATGGTGGAGGACTTGAGACAGGCTGGTACATGGCATGTCTCCAGGGAGGTGTTAAAGATGTTGGTGAACACCGGAGACAGCTGGCCAGCGCAGTGCCTGAGGGTGGCTGGAGAGACAGAGTCCGGCCCGGCTGCTTTGCGTGGATTCTGCCTCTTGAAAAGCCCATTAACTTCTCCCTCCTGAAAGGAGAGAGTCGTTTCTGTAGTATGGGTGGGGGATGGGGCCTCTTGGGTGGGAAGGGGTGGTTCAGGACAGTCCAATTGTCTTTCAAATCTACGGTAGAACTCGTTCAGGTCGTTGGCTAGGCGGGAGTCGTTAGTGGTGTGGGGCGCTCTGGGTTTGTAGTTGGTGATGTGCCTGAGCCCTTTGGCAGACAGAAGCAGCGTCGTTAGTAGAGAACTGGTGTTTTAGTGTCTCTGAGTACAGTCGTTTAGCCTCTCTCACCGCTTTGCTAAACCTGTTCTTCGACTCCTTGAATCTGTCTCTATCCCCACTCCTAAACGCTTCCTCCTTCTCCAACCTCAACCTTTTGAGCTTTGCTGAGAACCAGGGCTTGTTGTTGTTAAAGTTCACCCTGGTACGTGTTGGGATACAGCAGTCCTCACAGAAGCTGATGTACACAGCCTCTGTGAGTTCATCCAGACTATTGGTAGCAGTCGTGAACATATCCCAGTCAGTACAGTCTAAGCACGCCCGCAAATCTTCCACAGCCTCACTGGTCCACTGTTTAGATGTCCTCACAGCAGGTTTACAGAGTTTTAGTTGCTGCCTGTATGCACGAATCAGGTGGACCAAGGGAGTTCTGTGCGAGCCGAACAGCCCCGTGACCCACAAGAGAAACATCCCCGCCAAATTCGAGCGTTTGACGGGGTCTATCCGTGAAAAAATATTCACGTTTTTGAGTGCACATGCATTTCTGCTGCAAATGCCTCTGGAAGTTTCATGCCGTTCGTATGCCAATTGTGGCAACACGAAAATGACCCGTTTTCCCATTCCGAGGGATTTCTGTGCGACCCTAACAGCCCCGTGAGCCACAAGAGACACATCCCCGCCAATTTCTAGCGTTTCACGGGGTCTATCCGTGAAAAATATAGACGTTTTTGAGTGCACATGCATTTCTGCTGCAGATGCCTCTGGAAGTTTCATGCCGTTCGTACGCAATGTGGCAACACGAAAATGACCCCTTTTCCCATTCCGAGGGATTTCTGTGCGACCCTAACTAACAGCGCCCGTGAGCCACAAGAGAGACATCCCCGCCAATTTATAGCGTTTCACGGGGTCTATCCGTGAAAAATATAGACGTTTTTGAGTGCACATGCATTCCTGCTGCAAATGCCTCTGGAAGTTTCATGCCGTTCCTATGCAATGTGGCCACACAAAAATGACCCGTTTTCCCATTCCGAGGCATTTCTGTGCGACCCTAACAGCCCCGTGAGCCACAAGAGAGACATCCCCGCCAACTTCTAGCGTTTGACGGGGTCTATGCGTGAAAAATATTAAAATTTTTGAGTGCACGTGCCTTTCTGCTGCAAATGCCTCTGGAAGTTTCATGGCGTTCCTATGCAATGTGGCAACACGAAAATGACCCCTTTTCCCATTCCGAGGGAGTTCTGTGCCACCCTAACAGCCCCGTGAGCCACAAGAGACACATCCCCGCCAATTTCTAGCGTTTCACGGGGTCTATCCGTGAAACATATAGAAGTTTTTGAGTGCACATGCATTCCTGCTGCAAATGCCTCTGGAAGTTTCATGCGGTTCGTACGCAATGTGGCAACACGAAAATGACCCGTTTTCCCATTCCCAGGGATTTCTGTGCGACCCGAACAGCCCCGTGA
>NW_027422724.1:182500-185000 GCF_048934315.1 Petromyzon marinus | reverse complement strand
GCCATGTTAACTGCGTCGTCCACAGACCTGTTGGCTCTGTAGGCAAACTGAAGGGGGTCCAGGAGAGGGTCTGTGATGGCTTTGAGGTGTGCCAGGAGCAGGCGCTCAAAAGACTTCATTACCACAGATGTAAGGGCGACCGGTCTGTAATCATTTAGTCCTGTTGGCCTTAGCTTTTTGGGCACAGCGATGATGGTGGAGGACTTGAGACAGGCTGGTACATGGCATGTCTCCAGGGAGGTGTTAAAGATGTTGGTGAACACCGGAGACAGCTGGCCAGCGCAGTGCCTGAGGGTGGCTGGAGAGACAGAGTCCGGCCCGGCTGCTTTGCGTGGATTCTGCCTCTTGAAAAGCCCATTAACTTCTCCCTCCTGAAAGGAGAGAGTCGTTTCTGTAGTATGGGTGGGGGATGGGGCCTCTTGGGTGGGAAGGGGTGGTTCAGGACAGTCCAATTGTCTTTCAAATCTACGGTAGAACTCGTTCAGGTCGTTGGCTAGGCGGGAGTCGTTAGTGGTGTGGGGCGCTCTGGGTTTGTAGTTGGTGATGTGCCTGAGCCCTTTGGCAGACAGAAGCAGCGTCGTTAGTAGAGAACTGGTGTTTTAGTGTCTCTGAGTACAGTCGTTTAGCCTCTCTCACCGCTTTGCTAAACCTGTTCTTCGACTCCTTGAATCTGTCTCTATCCCCACTCCTAAACGCTTCCTCCTTCTCCAACCTCAACCTTTTGAGCTTTGCTGAGAACCAGGGCTTGTTGTTGTTAAAGTTCACCCTGGTACGTGTTGGGATACAGCAGTCCTCACAGAAGCTGATGTACACAGCCTCTGTGAGTTCATCCAGACTATTGGTAGCAGTCGTGAACATATCCCAGTCAGTACAGTCTAAGCACGCCCGCAAATCTTCCACAGCCTCACTGGTCCACTGTTTAGATGTCCTCACAGCAGGTTTACAGAGTTTTAGTTGCTGCCTGTATGCACGAATCAGGTGGACCAAGGGAGTTCTGTGCGAGCCGAACAGCCCCGTGACCCACAAGAGAAACATCCCCGCCAAATTCGAGCGTTTGACGGGGTCTATCCGTGAAAAAATATTCACGTTTTTGAGTGCACATGCATTTCTGCTGCAAATGCCTCTGGAAGTTTCATGCCGTTCGTATGCCAATTGTGGCAACACGAAAATGACCCGTTTTCCCATTCCGAGGGATTTCTGTGCGACCCTAACAGCCCCGTGAGCCACAAGAGACACATCCCCGCCAATTTCTAGCGTTTCACGGGGTCTATCCGTGAAAAATATAGACGTTTTTGAGTGCACATGCATTTCTGCTGCAGATGCCTCTGGAAGTTTCATGCCGTTCGTACGCAATGTGGCAACACGAAAATGACCCCTTTTCCCATTCCGAGGGATTTCTGTGCGACCCTAACTAACAGCGCCCGTGAGCCACAAGAGAGACATCCCCGCCAATTTATAGCGTTTCACGGGGTCTATCCGTGAAAAATATAGACGTTTTTGAGTGCACATGCATTCCTGCTGCAAATGCCTCTGGAAGTTTCATGCCGTTCCTATGCAATGTGGCCACACAAAAATGACCCGTTTTCCCATTCCGAGGCATTTCTGTGCGACCCTAACAGCCCCGTGAGCCACAAGAGAGACATCCCCGCCAACTTCTAGCGTTTGACGGGGTCTATGCGTGAAAAATATTAAAATTTTTGAGTGCACGTGCCTTTCTGCTGCAAATGCCTCTGGAAGTTTCATGGCGTTCCTATGCAATGTGGCAACACGAAAATGACCCCTTTTCCCATTCCGAGGGAGTTCTGTGCCACCCTAACAGCCCCGTGAGCCACAAGAGACACATCCCCGCCAATTTCTAGCGTTTCACGGGGTCTATCCGTGAAACATATAGAAGTTTTTGAGTGCACATGCATTCCTGCTGCAAATGCCTCTGGAAGTTTCATGCGGTTCGTACGCAATGTGGCAACACGAAAATGACCCGTTTTCCCATTCCCAGGGATTTCTGTGCGACCCGAACAGCCCCGTGAGCCACAAGAGACACATCCCCGCCAATTTCTAGCGTTTCACGGGGTCTATCCGTGAAAAATATCAATTTTTTTTTGACTGCACATGCATTTCTGCTGCAAATGCCTCTGGAAGTTGCATGCGGTTCGCATGCAATGTGGCGACACGAAAATGACCCGTTTTCCCATTCCGAGGGATTTCTGTGCCACCCTAACAGCCCCGTGAGCCACAAGAGAGACATCCCCGCCAATTTCTAGCGTATCACGGGGTCTATCCGTGAGAAATATTCACTTTTTTGAGTGCACATGCATTCCTGCTGCAAATGCCTCTGGAAGTTTCATGCGGTTCGTATGCAATGTGGCGACACGAAAATGACCCGTTTTCCCATTCCGAGGGATTTCTGTGCCACCCTAACAGCCCCGTGAGCCACAAGAGAGACATCCCCGCCCACTTCTAGCGTTTCACGGGGTCTCTCCGTGAAAAATATCACATTTTT
>NW_027422724.1:170000-172500 GCF_048934315.1 Petromyzon marinus | reverse complement strand
TGGCTACACCAGGTCACCAGGTTGTCAGCTTCCCACCTATAGTCAGACTCATCCCCACCAGAGATCAGCCCAATGAGGGTGGTGTCGTCCGACAAACTTCAAGAGTTTGACGGACAGATGATTGGAGGCGCAGCTATTGGTATACAGGGAGAAGAGCAGTGGGCAAAGGACGCAGCCCTGAGGAGTTCCCGTGCTGATGGACCTGGAGTCAGAGACTTCTGTTCCCGGCTTAACGCACTGCTTCCTGTCAGAGAGGAAGTCTGTGATCCACCTGCAGGTGGAGTAGGGCACGTTCAGCTGGAAGAGCTTGTCCTGAAGCAGGGCAGGGATGATGGTGTTGAAGGCAGAGCTGAAGTCCACAAACAGGATCCTGGCGTAGGATGCTGGGGCGTCCACATGCTGTAGGGTGAAGTGGAGGGCCATGTTAACTGCGTCGTCCACAGACCTGTTGGCTCTGTAGGCAAACTGAAGGGGGTCCAGGAGAGGGTCTGTGATGGCTTTGAGGTGTGCCAGGAGCAGGCGCTCAAAAGACTTCATTACCACAGATGTAAGGGCGACCGGTCTGTAATCATTTAGTCCTGTTGGCCTTAGCTTTTTGGGCACAGCGATGATGGTGGAGGACTTGAGACAGGCTGGTACATGGCATGTCTCCAGGGAGGTGTTAAAGATGTTGGTGAACACCGGAGACAGCTGGCCAGCGCAGTGCCTGAGGGTGGCTGGAGAGACAGAGTCCGGCCCGGCTGCTTTGCGTGGATTCTGCCTCTTGAAAAGCCCATTAACTTCTCCCTCCTGAAAGGAGAGAGTCGTTTCTGTAGTATGGGTGGGGGATGGGGCCTCTTGGGTGGGAAGGGGTGGTTCAGGACAGTCCAATTGTCTTTCAAATCTACGGTAGAACTCGTTCAGGTCGTTGGCTAGGCGGGAGTCGTTAGTGGTGTGGGGCGCTCTGGGTTTGTAGTTGGTGATGTGCCTGAGCCCTTTGGCAGACAGAAGCAGCGTCGTTAGTAGAGAACTGGTGTTTTAGTGTCTCTGAGTACAGTCGTTTAGCCTCTCTCACCGCTTTGCTAAACCTGTTCTTCGACTCCTTGAATCTGTCTCTATCCCCACTCCTAAACGCTTCCTCCTTCTCCAACCTCAACCTTTTGAGCTTTGCTGAGAACCAGGGCTTGTTGTTGTTAAAGTTCACCCTGGTACGTGTTGGGATACAGCAGTCCTCACAGAAGCTGATGTACACAGCCTCTGTGAGTTCATCCAGACTATTGGTAGCAGTCGTGAACATATCCCAGTCAGTACAGTCTAAGCACGCCCGCAAATCTTCCACAGCCTCACTGGTCCACTGTTTAGATGTCCTCACAGCAGGTTTACAGAGTTTTAGTTGCTGCCTGTATGCACGAATCAGGTGGACCAAGGGAGTTCTGTGCGAGCCGAACAGCCCCGTGACCCACAAGAGAAACATCCCCGCCAAATTCGAGCGTTTGACGGGGTCTATCCGTGAAAAAATATTCACGTTTTTGAGTGCACATGCATTTCTGCTGCAAATGCCTCTGGAAGTTTCATGCCGTTCGTATGCCAATTGTGGCAACACGAAAATGACCCGTTTTCCCATTCCGAGGGATTTCTGTGCGACCCTAACAGCCCCGTGAGCCACAAGAGACACATCCCCGCCAATTTCTAGCGTTTCACGGGGTCTATCCGTGAAAAATATAGACGTTTTTGAGTGCACATGCATTTCTGCTGCAGATGCCTCTGGAAGTTTCATGCCGTTCGTACGCAATGTGGCAACACGAAAATGACCCCTTTTCCCATTCCGAGGGATTTCTGTGCGACCCTAACTAACAGCGCCCGTGAGCCACAAGAGAGACATCCCCGCCAATTTATAGCGTTTCACGGGGTCTATCCGTGAAAAATATAGACGTTTTTGAGTGCACATGCATTCCTGCTGCAAATGCCTCTGGAAGTTTCATGCCGTTCCTATGCAATGTGGCCACACAAAAATGACCCGTTTTCCCATTCCGAGGCATTTCTGTGCGACCCTAACAGCCCCGTGAGCCACAAGAGAGACATCCCCGCCAACTTCTAGCGTTTGACGGGGTCTATGCGTGAAAAATATTAAAATTTTTGAGTGCACGTGCCTTTCTGCTGCAAATGCCTCTGGAAGTTTCATGGCGTTCCTATGCAATGTGGCAACACGAAAATGACCCCTTTTCCCATTCCGAGGGAGTTCTGTGCCACCCTAACAGCCCCGTGAGCCACAAGAGACACATCCCCGCCAATTTCTAGCGTTTCACGGGGTCTATCCGTGAAACATATAGAAGTTTTTGAGTGCACATGCATTCCTGCTGCAAATGCCTCTGGAAGTTTCATGCGGTTCGTACGCAATGTGGCAACACGAAAATGACCCGTTTTCCCATTCCCAGGGATTTCTGTGCGACCCGAACAGCCCCGTGAGCCACAAGAGACACATCCCCGCCAATTTCTAGCGTTTCACGGGGTCTATCCGTGA
>NW_027422724.1:157500-160000 GCF_048934315.1 Petromyzon marinus | reverse complement strand
GGTCCAGGAGAGGGTCTGTGATGGCTTTGAGGTGTGCCAGGAGCAGGCGCTCAAAAGACTTCATTACCACAGATGTAAGGGCGACCGGTCTGTAATCATTTAGTCCTGTTGGCCTTAGCTTTTTGGGCACAGCGATGATGGTGGAGGACTTGAGACAGGCTGGTACATGGCATGTCTCCAGGGAGGTGTTAAAGATGTTGGTGAACACCGGAGACAGCTGGCCAGCGCAGTGCCTGAGGGTGGCTGGAGAGACAGAGTCCGGCCCGGCTGCTTTGCGTGGATTCTGCCTCTTGAAAAGCCCATTAACTTCTCCCTCCTGAAAGGAGAGAGTCGTTTCTGTAGTATGGGTGGGGGATGGGGCCTCTTGGGTGGGAAGGGGTGGTTCAGGACAGTCCAATTGTCTTTCAAATCTACGGTAGAACTCGTTCAGGTCGTTGGCTAGGCGGGAGTCGTTAGTGGTGTGGGGCGCTCTGGGTTTGTAGTTGGTGATGTGCCTGAGCCCTTTGGCAGACAGAAGCAGCGTCGTTAGTAGAGAACTGGTGTTTTAGTGTCTCTGAGTACAGTCGTTTAGCCTCTCTCACCGCTTTGCTAAACCTGTTCTTCGACTCCTTGAATCTGTCTCTATCCCCACTCCTAAACGCTTCCTCCTTCTCCAACCTCAACCTTTTGAGCTTTGCTGAGAACCAGGGCTTGTTGTTGTTAAAGTTCACCCTGGTACGTGTTGGGATACAGCAGTCCTCACAGAAGCTGATGTACACAGCCTCTGTGAGTTCATCCAGACTATTGGTAGCAGTCGTGAACATATCCCAGTCAGTACAGTCTAAGCACGCCCGCAAATCTTCCACAGCCTCACTGGTCCACTGTTTAGATGTCCTCACAGCAGGTTTACAGAGTTTTAGTTGCTGCCTGTATGCACGAATCAGGTGGACCAAGGGAGTTCTGTGCGAGCCGAACAGCCCCGTGACCCACAAGAGAAACATCCCCGCCAAATTCGAGCGTTTGACGGGGTCTATCCGTGAAAAAATATTCACGTTTTTGAGTGCACATGCATTTCTGCTGCAAATGCCTCTGGAAGTTTCATGCCGTTCGTATGCCAATTGTGGCAACACGAAAATGACCCGTTTTCCCATTCCGAGGGATTTCTGTGCGACCCTAACAGCCCCGTGAGCCACAAGAGACACATCCCCGCCAATTTCTAGCGTTTCACGGGGTCTATCCGTGAAAAATATAGACGTTTTTGAGTGCACATGCATTTCTGCTGCAGATGCCTCTGGAAGTTTCATGCCGTTCGTACGCAATGTGGCAACACGAAAATGACCCCTTTTCCCATTCCGAGGGATTTCTGTGCGACCCTAACTAACAGCGCCCGTGAGCCACAAGAGAGACATCCCCGCCAATTTATAGCGTTTCACGGGGTCTATCCGTGAAAAATATAGACGTTTTTGAGTGCACATGCATTCCTGCTGCAAATGCCTCTGGAAGTTTCATGCCGTTCCTATGCAATGTGGCCACACAAAAATGACCCGTTTTCCCATTCCGAGGCATTTCTGTGCGACCCTAACAGCCCCGTGAGCCACAAGAGAGACATCCCCGCCAACTTCTAGCGTTTGACGGGGTCTATGCGTGAAAAATATTAAAATTTTTGAGTGCACGTGCCTTTCTGCTGCAAATGCCTCTGGAAGTTTCATGGCGTTCCTATGCAATGTGGCAACACGAAAATGACCCCTTTTCCCATTCCGAGGGAGTTCTGTGCCACCCTAACAGCCCCGTGAGCCACAAGAGACACATCCCCGCCAATTTCTAGCGTTTCACGGGGTCTATCCGTGAAACATATAGAAGTTTTTGAGTGCACATGCATTCCTGCTGCAAATGCCTCTGGAAGTTTCATGCGGTTCGTACGCAATGTGGCAACACGAAAATGACCCGTTTTCCCATTCCCAGGGATTTCTGTGCGACCCGAACAGCCCCGTGAGCCACAAGAGACACATCCCCGCCAATTTCTAGCGTTTCACGGGGTCTATCCGTGAAAAATATCAATTTTTTTTTGACTGCACATGCATTTCTGCTGCAAATGCCTCTGGAAGTTGCATGCGGTTCGCATGCAATGTGGCGACACGAAAATGACCCGTTTTCCCATTCCGAGGGATTTCTGTGCCACCCTAACAGCCCCGTGAGCCACAAGAGAGACATCCCCGCCAATTTCTAGCGTATCACGGGGTCTATCCGTGAGAAATATTCACTTTTTTGAGTGCACATGCATTCCTGCTGCAAATGCCTCTGGAAGTTTCATGCGGTTCGTATGCAATGTGGCGACACGAAAATGACCCGTTTTCCCATTCCGAGGGATTTCTGTGCCACCCTAACAGCCCCGTGAGCCACAAGAGAGACATCCCCGCCCACTTCTAGCGTTTCACGGGGTCTCTCCGTGAAAAATATCACATTTTTTGAGTGCACATGCATTCCTGCTGCAAATGCCTCTGGAAGTTTCATGCGGTTCGCA
>NW_027422724.1:145000-147500 GCF_048934315.1 Petromyzon marinus | reverse complement strand
TAGTTGGTGATGTGCCTGAGCCCTTTGGCAGACAGAAGCAGCGTCGTTAGTAGAGAACTGGTGTTTTAGTGTCTCTGAGTACAGTCGTTTAGCCTCTCTCACCGCTTTGCTAAACCTGTTCTTCGACTCCTTGAATCTGTCTCTATCCCCACTCCTAAACGCTTCCTCCTTCTCCAACCTCAACCTTTTGAGCTTTGCTGAGAACCAGGGCTTGTTGTTGTTAAAGTTCACCCTGGTACGTGTTGGGATACAGCAGTCCTCACAGAAGCTGATGTACACAGCCTCTGTGAGTTCATCCAGACTATTGGTAGCAGTCGTGAACATATCCCAGTCAGTACAGTCTAAGCACGCCCGCAAATCTTCCACAGCCTCACTGGTCCACTGTTTAGATGTCCTCACAGCAGGTTTACAGAGTTTTAGTTGCTGCCTGTATGCACGAATCAGGTGGACCAAGGGAGTTCTGTGCGAGCCGAACAGCCCCGTGACCCACAAGAGAAACATCCCCGCCAAATTCGAGCGTTTGACGGGGTCTATCCGTGAAAAAATATTCACGTTTTTGAGTGCACATGCATTTCTGCTGCAAATGCCTCTGGAAGTTTCATGCCGTTCGTATGCCAATTGTGGCAACACGAAAATGACCCGTTTTCCCATTCCGAGGGATTTCTGTGCGACCCTAACAGCCCCGTGAGCCACAAGAGACACATCCCCGCCAATTTCTAGCGTTTCACGGGGTCTATCCGTGAAAAATATAGACGTTTTTGAGTGCACATGCATTTCTGCTGCAGATGCCTCTGGAAGTTTCATGCCGTTCGTACGCAATGTGGCAACACGAAAATGACCCCTTTTCCCATTCCGAGGGATTTCTGTGCGACCCTAACTAACAGCGCCCGTGAGCCACAAGAGAGACATCCCCGCCAATTTATAGCGTTTCACGGGGTCTATCCGTGAAAAATATAGACGTTTTTGAGTGCACATGCATTCCTGCTGCAAATGCCTCTGGAAGTTTCATGCCGTTCCTATGCAATGTGGCCACACAAAAATGACCCGTTTTCCCATTCCGAGGCATTTCTGTGCGACCCTAACAGCCCCGTGAGCCACAAGAGAGACATCCCCGCCAACTTCTAGCGTTTGACGGGGTCTATGCGTGAAAAATATTAAAATTTTTGAGTGCACGTGCCTTTCTGCTGCAAATGCCTCTGGAAGTTTCATGGCGTTCCTATGCAATGTGGCAACACGAAAATGACCCCTTTTCCCATTCCGAGGGAGTTCTGTGCCACCCTAACAGCCCCGTGAGCCACAAGAGACACATCCCCGCCAATTTCTAGCGTTTCACGGGGTCTATCCGTGAAACATATAGAAGTTTTTGAGTGCACATGCATTCCTGCTGCAAATGCCTCTGGAAGTTTCATGCGGTTCGTACGCAATGTGGCAACACGAAAATGACCCGTTTTCCCATTCCCAGGGATTTCTGTGCGACCCGAACAGCCCCGTGAGCCACAAGAGACACATCCCCGCCAATTTCTAGCGTTTCACGGGGTCTATCCGTGAAAAATATCAATTTTTTTTTGACTGCACATGCATTTCTGCTGCAAATGCCTCTGGAAGTTGCATGCGGTTCGCATGCAATGTGGCGACACGAAAATGACCCGTTTTCCCATTCCGAGGGATTTCTGTGCCACCCTAACAGCCCCGTGAGCCACAAGAGAGACATCCCCGCCAATTTCTAGCGTATCACGGGGTCTATCCGTGAGAAATATTCACTTTTTTTAGTGCACATGCATTCCTGCTGCAAATGCCTCTGGAAGTTTCATGCGGTTCGTATGCAATGTGGCGACACGAAAATGACCCGTTTTCCCATTCCGAGGGATTTCTGTGCCACCCTAACAGCCCCGTGAGCCACAAGAGAGACATCCCCGCCCACTTCTAGCGTTTCACGGGGTCTCTCCGTGAAAAATATCACATTTTTTGAGTGCACATGCATTCCTGCTGCAAATGCCTCTGGAAGTTTCATGCGGTTCGCATGCAATGTGGCGACACGAAAATGACCCGTTTTTTCCCATTCCGAGGGATTTCTGTGCCACCCTAACAGCCCCGTGAGCCACAAGAGACACATCCCCGCCAATTTCTAGCGTTTCACGGGGTCTATCCGTGAAAAATATTCAATTTTTTGACTGCACATGCATTTCTGCTGCAAATGCCTCTGGAAGTTTCATGCGGTTCGCATGCAATGTGGCGACACGAAAATGACCCGTTTTCCCATTCCGAGGGATTTCTGTGCCACCCTAACAGCCCCGTGAGCCACAAGAGAGACATCGCCGCCAATTTCTAGCGTTTCACGGGGTCTATCCGTGAAAAATATTCACTTTTTTGACTGCACATGCATTCCTGCTGCAAATGCCTCTGGAAGTTTCATGCCGTTCGCATGCAATGTGGCAACACGAAAATGACCCGTTTTCCCATTCCGAGGGATTTCTGTGCCACCCTAACAGCCCCGTGAGCC
>NW_027422724.1:85000-87500 GCF_048934315.1 Petromyzon marinus | reverse complement strand
GGGCTGTATTCTTCCTGAAGTCCACAACCATCTCAACTGTCCTTAGAGCATTTAGCTCTAAGTTGTTCTGGCTACACCAGGTCACCAGGTTGTCAGCTTCCCACCTATAGTCAGACTCATCCCCACCAGAGATCAGCCCAATGAGGGTGGTGTCGTCCGACAAACTTCAAGAGTTTGACGGACAGATGATTGGAGGCGCAGCTGTTGGTATACAGGGAGAAGAGCAGTGGGCAAAGGACGCAGCCCTGAGGAGTTCCCGTGCTGATGGACCTGGAGTCAGAGACTTCTGTTCCCGGCTTAACGCACTGCTTCCTGTCAGAGAGGAAGTCTGTGATCCACCTGCAGATGGAGTAGGGCACGTTCAGCTGGAAGAGCTTGTCCTGAAGCAGGGCAGGGATGATGGTGTTGAAGGCAGAGCTGAAGTCCACAAACAGGATCCTGGCGTAGGATGCTGGGGCGTCCACATGCTGTAGGGTGAAGTGGAGGGCCATGTTAACTGCGTCGTCCACAGACCTGTTGGCTCTGTAGGCAAACTGAAGGGGGTCCAGGAGAGGGTCTGTGATGGCTTTGAGGTGTGCCAGGAGCAGGCGCTCAAAAGACTTCATTACCACAGATGTAAGGGCGACCGGTCTGTAATCATTTAGTCCTGTTGGCCTTAGCTTTTTGGGCACAGCGATGATGGTGGAGGACTTGAGACAGGCTGGTACATGGCATGTCTCCAGGGAGGTGTTAAAGATGTTGGTGAACACCGGAGACAGCTGGCCAGCGCAGTGCCTGAGGGTGGCTGGAGAGACAGAGTCCGGCCCGGCTGCTTTGCGTGGATTCTGCCTCTTGAAAAGCCCATTAACTTCTCCCTCCTGAAAGGAGAGAGTCGTTTCTGTAGTATGGGTGGGGGATGGGGCCTCTTGGGTGGGAAGGGGTGGTTCAGGACAGTCCAATTGTCTTTCAAATCTACGGTAGAACTCGTTCAGGTCGTTGGCTAGGCGGGAGTCGTTAGTGGTGTGGGGCGCTCTGGGTTTGTAGTTGGTGATGTGCCTGAGCCCTTTGGCAGACAGAAGCAGCGTCGTTAGTAGAGAACTGGTGTTTTAGTGTCTCTGAGTACAGTCGTTTAGCCTCTCTCACCGCTTTGCTAAACCTGTTCTTCGACTCCTTGAATCTGTCTCTATCCCCACTCCTAAACGCTTCCTCCTTCTCCAACCTCAACCTTTTGAGCTTTGCTGAGAACCAGGGCTTGTTGTTGTTAAAGTTCACCCTGGTACGTGTTGGGATACAGCAGTCCTCACAGAAGCTGATGTACACAGCCTCTGTGAGTTCATCCAGACTATTGGTAGCAGTCGTGAACATATCCCAGTCAGTACAGTCTAAGCACGCCCGCAAATCTTCCACAGCCTCACTGGTCCACTGTTTAGATGTCCTCACAGCAGGTTTACAGAGTTTTAGTTGCTGCCTGTATGCACGAATCAGGTGGACCAAGGGAGTTCTGTGCGAGCCGAACAGCCCCGTGACCCACAAGAGAAACATCCCCGCCAAATTCGAGCGTTTGACGGGGTCTATCCGTGAAAAAATATTCACGTTTTTGAGTGCACATGCATTTCTGCTGCAAATGCCTCTGGAAGTTTCATGCCGTTCGTATGCCAATTGTGGCAACACGAAAATGACCCGTTTTCCCATTCCGAGGGATTTCTGTGCGACCCTAACAGCCCCGTGAGCCACAAGAGACACATCCCCGCCAATTTCTAGCGTTTCACGGGGTCTATCCGTGAAAAATATAGACGTTTTTGAGTGCACATGCATTTCTGCTGCAGATGCCTCTGGAAGTTTCATGCCGTTCGTACGCAATGTGGCAACACGAAAATGACCCCTTTTCCCATTCCGAGGGATTTCTGTGCGACCCTAACTAACAGCGCCCGTGAGCCACAAGAGAGACATCCCCGCCAATTTATAGCGTTTCACGGGGTCTATCCGTGAAAAATATAGACGTTTTTGAGTGCACATGCATTCCTGCTGCAAATGCCTCTGGAAGTTTCATGCCGTTCCTATGCAATGTGGCCACACAAAAATGACCCGTTTTCCCATTCCGAGGCATTTCTGTGCGACCCTAACAGCCCCGTGAGCCACAAGAGAGACATCCCCGCCAACTTCTAGCGTTTGACGGGGTCTATGCGTGAAAAATATTAAAATTTTTGAGTGCACGTGCCTTTCTGCTGCAAATGCCTCTGGAAGTTTCATGGCGTTCCTATGCAATGTGGCAACACGAAAATGACCCCTTTTCCCATTCCGAGGGAGTTCTGTGCCACCCTAACAGCCCCGTGAGCCACAAGAGACACATCCCCGCCAATTTCTAGCGTTTCACGGGGTCTATCCGTGAAACATATAGAAGTTTTTGAGTGCACATGCATTCCTGCTGCAAATGCCTCTGGAAGTTTCATGCGGTTCGTACGCAATGTGGCAACACGAAAATGACCCGTTTTCCCATTCCCAGGGATTTCTGTGCGACCCG
>NW_027422724.1:72500-75000 GCF_048934315.1 Petromyzon marinus | reverse complement strand
GGTGAAGTGGAGGGCCATGTTAACTGCGTCGTCCACAGACCTGTTGGCTCTGTAGGCAAACTGAAGGGGGTCCAGGAGAGGGTCTGTGATGGCTTTGAGGTGTGCCAGGAGCAGGCGCTCAAAAGACTTCATTACCACAGATGTAAGGGCGACCGGTCTGTAATCATTTAGTCCTGTTGGCCTTAGCTTTTTGGGCACAGCGATGATGGTGGAGGACTTGAGACAGGCTGGTACATGGCATGTCTCCAGGGAGGTGTTAAAGATGTTGGTGAACACCGGAGACAGCTGGCCAGCGCAGTGCCTGAGGGTGGCTGGAGAGACAGAGTCCGGCCCGGCTGCTTTGCGTGGATTCTGCCTCTTGAAAAGCCCATTAACTTCTCCCTCCTGAAAGGAGAGAGTCGTTTCTGTAGTATGGGTGGGGGATGGGGCCTCTTGGGTGGGAAGGGGTGGTTCAGGACAGTCCAATTGTCTTTCAAATCTACGGTAGAACTCGTTCAGGTCGTTGGCTAGGCGGGAGTCGTTAGTGGTGTGGGGCGCTCTGGGTTTGTAGTTGGTGATGTGCCTGAGCCCTTTGGCAGACAGAAGCAGCGTCGTTAGTAGAGAACTGGTGTTTTAGTGTCTCTGAGTACAGTCGTTTAGCCTCTCTCACCGCTTTGCTAAACCTGTTCTTCGACTCCTTGAATCTGTCTCTATCCCCACTCCTAAACGCTTCCTCCTTCTCCAACCTCAACCTTTTGAGCTTTGCTGAGAACCAGGGCTTGTTGTTGTTAAAGTTCACCCTGGTACGTGTTGGGATACAGCAGTCCTCACAGAAGCTGATGTACACAGCCTCTGTGAGTTCATCCAGACTATTGGTAGCAGTCGTGAACATATCCCAGTCAGTACAGTCTAAGCACGCCCGCAAATCTTCCACAGCCTCACTGGTCCACTGTTTAGATGTCCTCACAGCAGGTTTACAGAGTTTTAGTTGCTGCCTGTATGCACGAATCAGGTGGACCAAGGGAGTTCTGTGCGAGCCGAACAGCCCCGTGACCCACAAGAGAAACATCCCCGCCAAATTCGAGCGTTTGACGGGGTCTATCCGTGAAAAAATATTCACGTTTTTGAGTGCACATGCATTTCTGCTGCAAATGCCTCTGGAAGTTTCATGCCGTTCGTATGCCAATTGTGGCAACACGAAAATGACCCGTTTTCCCATTCCGAGGGATTTCTGTGCGACCCTAACAGCCCCGTGAGCCACAAGAGACACATCCCCGCCAATTTCTAGCGTTTCACGGGGTCTATCCGTGAAAAATATAGACGTTTTTGAGTGCACATGCATTTCTGCTGCAGATGCCTCTGGAAGTTTCATGCCGTTCGTACGCAATGTGGCAACACGAAAATGACCCCTTTTCCCATTCCGAGGGATTTCTGTGCGACCCTAACTAACAGCGCCCGTGAGCCACAAGAGAGACATCCCCGCCAATTTATAGCGTTTCACGGGGTCTATCCGTGAAAAATATAGACGTTTTTGAGTGCACATGCATTCCTGCTGCAAATGCCTCTGGAAGTTTCATGCCGTTCCTATGCAATGTGGCCACACAAAAATGACCCGTTTTCCCATTCCGAGGCATTTCTGTGCGACCCTAACAGCCCCGTGAGCCACAAGAGAGACATCCCCGCCAACTTCTAGCGTTTGACGGGGTCTATGCGTGAAAAATATTAAAATTTTTGAGTGCACGTGCCTTTCTGCTGCAAATGCCTCTGGAAGTTTCATGGCGTTCCTATGCAATGTGGCAACACGAAAATGACCCCTTTTCCCATTCCGAGGGAGTTCTGTGCCACCCTAACAGCCCCGTGAGCCACAAGAGACACATCCCCGCCAATTTCTAGCGTTTCACGGGGTCTATCCGTGAAACATATAGAAGTTTTTGAGTGCACATGCATTCCTGCTGCAAATGCCTCTGGAAGTTTCATGCGGTTCGTACGCAATGTGGCAACACGAAAATGACCCGTTTTCCCATTCCCAGGGATTTCTGTGCGACCCGAACAGCCCCGTGAGCCACAAGAGACACATCCCCGCCAATTTCTAGCGTTTCACGGGGTCTATCCGTGAAAAATATCAATTTTTTTTTGACTGCACATGCATTTCTGCTGCAAATGCCTCTGGAAGTTGCATGCGGTTCGCATGCAATGTGGCGACACGAAAATGACCCGTTTTCCCATTCCGAGGGATTTCTGTGCCACCCTAACAGCCCCGTGAGCCACAAGAGAGACATCCCCGCCAATTTCTAGCGTATCACGGGGTCTATCCGTGAGAAATATTCACTTTTTTGAGTGCACATGCATTCCTGCTGCAAATGCCTCTGGAAGTTTCATGCGGTTCGTATGCAATGTGGCGACACGAAAATGACCCGTTTTCCCATTCCGAGGGATTTCTGTGCCACCCTAACAGCCCCGTGAGCCACAAGAGAGACATCCCCGCCCACTTCTAGCGTTTCACGGGGTCTCTCCGTGAAAA
>NW_027422724.1:60000-62500 GCF_048934315.1 Petromyzon marinus | reverse complement strand
CAAATCTACGGTAGAACTCGTTCAGGTCGTTGGCTAGGCGGGAGTCGTTAGTGGTGTGGGGCGCTCTGGGTTTGTAGTTGGTGATGTGCCTGAGCCCTTTGGCAGACAGAAGCAGCGTCGTTAGTAGAGAACTGGTGTTTTAGTGTCTCTGAGTACAGTCGTTTAGCCTCTCTCACCGCTTTGCTAAACCTGTTCTTCGACTCCTTGAATCTGTCTCTATCCCCACTCCTAAACGCTTCCTCCTTCTCCAACCTCAACCTTTTGAGCTTTGCTGAGAACCAGGGCTTGTTGTTGTTAAAGTTCACCCTGGTACGTGTTGGGATACAGCAGTCCTCACAGAAGCTGATGTACACAGCCTCTGTGAGTTCATCCAGACTATTGGTAGCAGTCGTGAACATATCCCAGTCAGTACAGTCTAAGCACGCCCGCAAATCTTCCACAGCCTCACTGGTCCACTGTTTAGATGTCCTCACAGCAGGTTTACAGAGTTTTAGTTGCTGCCTGTATGCACGAATCAGGTGGACCAAGGGAGTTCTGTGCGAGCCGAACAGCCCCGTGACCCACAAGAGAAACATCCCCGCCAAATTCGAGCGTTTGACGGGGTCTATCCGTGAAAAAATATTCACGTTTTTGAGTGCACATGCATTTCTGCTGCAAATGCCTCTGGAAGTTTCATGCCGTTCGTATGCCAATTGTGGCAACACGAAAATGACCCGTTTTCCCATTCCGAGGGATTTCTGTGCGACCCTAACAGCCCCGTGAGCCACAAGAGACACATCCCCGCCAATTTCTAGCGTTTCACGGGGTCTATCCGTGAAAAATATAGACGTTTTTGAGTGCACATGCATTTCTGCTGCAGATGCCTCTGGAAGTTTCATGCCGTTCGTACGCAATGTGGCAACACGAAAATGACCCCTTTTCCCATTCCGAGGGATTTCTGTGCGACCCTAACTAACAGCGCCCGTGAGCCACAAGAGAGACATCCCCGCCAATTTATAGCGTTTCACGGGGTCTATCCGTGAAAAATATAGACGTTTTTGAGTGCACATGCATTCCTGCTGCAAATGCCTCTGGAAGTTTCATGCCGTTCCTATGCAATGTGGCCACACAAAAATGACCCGTTTTCCCATTCCGAGGCATTTCTGTGCGACCCTAACAGCCCCGTGAGCCACAAGAGAGACATCCCCGCCAACTTCTAGCGTTTGACGGGGTCTATGCGTGAAAAATATTAAAATTTTTGAGTGCACGTGCCTTTCTGCTGCAAATGCCTCTGGAAGTTTCATGGCGTTCCTATGCAATGTGGCAACACGAAAATGACCCCTTTTCCCATTCCGAGGGAGTTCTGTGCCACCCTAACAGCCCCGTGAGCCACAAGAGACACATCCCCGCCAATTTCTAGCGTTTCACGGGGTCTATCCGTGAAACATATAGAAGTTTTTGAGTGCACATGCATTCCTGCTGCAAATGCCTCTGGAAGTTTCATGCGGTTCGTACGCAATGTGGCAACACGAAAATGACCCGTTTTCCCATTCCCAGGGATTTCTGTGCGACCCGAACAGCCCCGTGAGCCACAAGAGACACATCCCCGCCAATTTCTAGCGTTTCACGGGGTCTATCCGTGAAAAATATCAATTTTTTTTTGACTGCACATGCATTTCTGCTGCAAATGCCTCTGGAAGTTGCATGCGGTTCGCATGCAATGTGGCGACACGAAAATGACCCGTTTTCCCATTCCGAGGGATTTCTGTGCCACCCTAACAGCCCCGTGAGCCACAAGAGAGACATCCCCGCCAATTTCTAGCGTATCACGGGGTCTATCCGTGAGAAATATTCACTTTTTTGAGTGCACATGCATTCCTGCTGCAAATGCCTCTGGAAGTTTCATGCGGTTCGTATGCAATGTGGCGACACGAAAATGACCCGTTTTCCCATTCCGAGGGATTTCTGTGCCACCCTAACAGCCCCGTGAGCCACAAGAGAGACATCCCCGCCCACTTCTAGCGTTTCACGGGGTCTCTCCGTGAAAAATATCACATTTTTTGAGTGCACATGCATTCCTGCTGCAAATGCCTCTGGAAGTTTCATGCGGTTCGCATGCAATGTGGCGACACGAAAATGACCCGTTTTTTCCCATTCCGAGGGATTTCTGTGCCACCCTAACAGCCCCGTGAGCCACAAGAGACACATCCCCGCCAATTTCTAGCGTTTCACGGGGTCTATCCGTGAAAAATATTCAATTTTTTGACTGCACATGCATTTCTGCTGCAAATGCCTCTGGAAGTTTCATGCGGTTCGCATGCAATGTGGCGACACGAAAATGACCCGTTTTCCCATTCCGAGGGATTTCTGTGCCACCCTAACAGCCCCGTGAGCCACAAGAGAGACATCGCCGCCAATTTCTAGCGTTTCACGGGGTCTATCCGTGAAAAATATTCACTTTTTTGACTGCACATGCATTCCTGCTGCAAATGCCTCTGGAAGTTTCATGCCGTTCGCATGC
>NW_027422724.1:47500-50000 GCF_048934315.1 Petromyzon marinus | reverse complement strand
TAGGCAAACTGAAGGGGGTCCAGGAGAGGGTCTGTGATGGCTTTGAGGTGTGCCAGGAGCAGGCGCTCAAAAGACTTCATTACCACAGATGTAAGGGCGACCGGTCTGTAATCATTTAGTCCTGTTGGCCTTAGCTTTTTGGGCACAGCGATGATGGTGGAGGACTTGAGACAGGCTGGTACATGGCATGTCTCCAGGGAGGTGTTAAAGATGTTGGTGAACACCGGAGACAGCTGGCCAGCGCAGTGCCTGAGGGTGGCTGGAGAGACAGAGTCCGGCCCGGCTGCTTTGCGTGGATTCTGCCTCTTGAAAAGCCCATTAACTTCTCCCTCCTGAAAGGAGAGAGTCGTTTCTGTAGTATGGGTGGGGGATGGGGCCTCTTGGGTGGGAAGGGGTGGTTCAGGACAGTCCAATTGTCTTTCAAATCTACGGTAGAACTCGTTCAGGTCGTTGGCTAGGCGGGAGTCGTTAGTGGTGTGGGGCGCTCTGGGTTTGTAGTTGGTGATGTGCCTGAGCCCTTTGGCAGACAGAAGCAGCGTCGTTAGTAGAGAACTGGTGTTTTAGTGTCTCTGAGTACAGTCGTTTAGCCTCTCTCACCGCTTTGCTAAACCTGTTCTTCGACTCCTTGAATCTGTCTCTATCCCCACTCCTAAACGCTTCCTCCTTCTCCAACCTCAACCTTTTGAGCTTTGCTGAGAACCAGGGCTTGTTGTTGTTAAAGTTCACCCTGGTACGTGTTGGGATACAGCAGTCCTCACAGAAGCTGATGTACACAGCCTCTGTGAGTTCATCCAGACTATTGGTAGCAGTCGTGAACATATCCCAGTCAGTACAGTCTAAGCACGCCCGCAAATCTTCCACAGCCTCACTGGTCCACTGTTTAGATGTCCTCACAGCAGGTTTACAGAGTTTTAGTTGCTGCCTGTATGCACGAAT
This sequence comes from Petromyzon marinus, assembly GCF_048934315.1. Lineage (NCBI taxonomy): Eukaryota > Metazoa > Chordata > Hyperoartia > Petromyzontiformes > Petromyzontidae > Petromyzon > Petromyzon marinus. The sequence goes on along the minus strand of NW_027422724.1, from coordinate 49,064 downwards.
CAGGTGGACCAAGGGAGTTCTGTGCGAGCCGAACAGCCCCGTGACCCACAAGAGAAACATCCCCGCCAAATTCGAGCGTTTGACGGGGTCTATCCGTGAAAAAATATTCACGTTTTTGAGTGCACATGCATTTCTGCTGCAAATGCCTCTGGAAGTTTCATGCCGTTCGTATGCCAATTGTGGCAACACGAAAATGACCCGTTTTCCCATTCCGAGGGATTTCTGTGCGACCCTAACAGCCCCGTGAGCCACAAGAGACACATCCCCGCCAATTTCTAGCGTTTCACGGGGTCTATCCGTGAAAAATATAGACGTTTTTGAGTGCACATGCATTTCTGCTGCAGATGCCTCTGGAAGTTTCATGCCGTTCGTACGCAATGTGGCAACACGAAAATGACCCCTTTTCCCATTCCGAGGGATTTCTGTGCGACCCTAACTAACAGCGCCCGTGAGCCACAAGAGAGACATCCCCGCCAATTTATAGCGTTTCACGGGGTCTATCCGTGAAAAATATAGACGTTTTTGAGTGCACATGCATTCCTGCTGCAAATGCCTCTGGAAGTTTCATGCCGTTCCTATGCAATGTGGCCACACAAAAATGACCCGTTTTCCCATTCCGAGGCATTTCTGTGCGACCCTAACAGCCCCGTGAGCCACAAGAGAGACATCCCCGCCAACTTCTAGCGTTTGACGGGGTCTATGCGTGAAAAATATTAAAATTTTTGAGTGCACGTGCCTTTCTGCTGCAAATGCCTCTGGAAGTTTCATGGCGTTCCTATGCAATGTGGCAACACGAAAATGACCCCTTTTCCCATTCCGAGGGAGTTCTGTGCCACCCTAACAGCCCCGTGAGCCACAAGAGACACATCCCCGCCAATTTCTAGCGTTTCACGGGGTCTATCCGTGAAACATATAGAAGTTTTTGAGTGCACATGCATTCCTGCTGCAAATGCCTCTGGAAGTTTCATGCGGTTCGTACGCAATGTGGCAACACGAAAATGACCCGTTTTCCCATTCCCAGGGATTTCTGTGCGACCCGAACAGCCCCGTGAGCCACAAGAGACACATCCCCGCCAATTTCTAGCGTTTCACGGGGTCTATCCGTGAAAAATATCAATTTTTTTTTGACTGCACATGCATTTCTGCTGCAAATGCCTCTGGAAGTTGCATGCGGTTCGCATGCAATGTGGCGACACGAAAATGACCCGTTTTCCCATTCCGAGGGATTTCTGTGCCACCCTAACAGCCCCGTGAGCCACAAGAGAGACATCCCCGCCAATTTCTAGCGTATCACGGGGTCTATCCGTGAGAAATATTCACTTTTTTGAGTGCACATGCATTCCTGCTGCAAATGCCTCTGGAAGTTTCATGCGGTTCGTATGCAATGTGGCGACACGAAAATGACCCGTTTTCCCATTCCGAGGGATTTCTGTGCCACCCTAACAGCCCCGTGAGCCACAAGAGAGACATCCCCGCCCACTTCTAGCGTTTCACGGGGTCTCTCCGTGAAAAATATCACATTTTTTGAGTGCACATGCATTCCTGCTGCAAATGCCTCTGGAAG
>NW_027422724.1:35000-37500 GCF_048934315.1 Petromyzon marinus | reverse complement strand
GGCGCTCTGGGTTTGTAGTTGGTGATGTGCCTGAGCCCTTTGGCAGACAGAAGCAGCGTCGTTAGTAGAGAACTGGTGTTTTAGTGTCTCTGAGTACAGTCGTTTAGCCTCTCTCACCGCTTTGCTAAACCTGTTCTTCGACTCCTTGAATCTGTCTCTATCCCCACTCCTAAACGCTTCCTCCTTCTCCAACCTCAACCTTTTGAGCTTTGCTGAGAACCAGGGCTTGTTGTTGTTAAAGTTCACCCTGGTACGTGTTGGGATACAGCAGTCCTCACAGAAGCTGATGTACACAGCCTCTGTGAGTTCATCCAGACTATTGGTAGCAGTCGTGAACATATCCCAGTCAGTACAGTCTAAGCACGCCCGCAAATCTTCCACAGCCTCACTGGTCCACTGTTTAGATGTCCTCACAGCAGGTTTACAGAGTTTTAGTTGCTGCCTGTATGCACGAATCAGGTGGACCAAGGGAGTTCTGTGCGAGCCGAACAGCCCCGTGACCCACAAGAGAAACATCCCCGCCAAATTCGAGCGTTTGACGGGGTCTATCCGTGAAAAAATATTCACGTTTTTGAGTGCACATGCATTTCTGCTGCAAATGCCTCTGGAAGTTTCATGCCGTTCGTATGCCAATTGTGGCAACACGAAAATGACCCGTTTTCCCATTCCGAGGGATTTCTGTGCGACCCTAACAGCCCCGTGAGCCACAAGAGACACATCCCCGCCAATTTCTAGCGTTTCACGGGGTCTATCCGTGAAAAATATAGACGTTTTTGAGTGCACATGCATTTCTGCTGCAGATGCCTCTGGAAGTTTCATGCCGTTCGTACGCAATGTGGCAACACGAAAATGACCCCTTTTCCCATTCCGAGGGATTTCTGTGCGACCCTAACTAACAGCGCCCGTGAGCCACAAGAGAGACATCCCCGCCAATTTATAGCGTTTCACGGGGTCTATCCGTGAAAAATATAGACGTTTTTGAGTGCACATGCATTCCTGCTGCAAATGCCTCTGGAAGTTTCATGCCGTTCCTATGCAATGTGGCCACACAAAAATGACCCGTTTTCCCATTCCGAGGCATTTCTGTGCGACCCTAACAGCCCCGTGAGCCACAAGAGAGACATCCCCGCCAACTTCTAGCGTTTGACGGGGTCTATGCGTGAAAAATATTAAAATTTTTGAGTGCACGTGCCTTTCTGCTGCAAATGCCTCTGGAAGTTTCATGGCGTTCCTATGCAATGTGGCAACACGAAAATGACCCCTTTTCCCATTCCGAGGGAGTTCTGTGCCACCCTAACAGCCCCGTGAGCCACAAGAGACACATCCCCGCCAATTTCTAGCGTTTCACGGGGTCTATCCGTGAAACATATAGAAGTTTTTGAGTGCACATGCATTCCTGCTGCAAATGCCTCTGGAAGTTTCATGCGGTTCGTACGCAATGTGGCAACACGAAAATGACCCGTTTTCCCATTCCCAGGGATTTCTGTGCGACCCGAACAGCCCCGTGAGCCACAAGAGACACATCCCCGCCAATTTCTAGCGTTTCACGGGGTCTATCCGTGAAAAATATCAATTTTTTTTTGACTGCACATGCATTTCTGCTGCAAATGCCTCTGGAAGTTGCATGCGGTTCGCATGCAATGTGGCGACACGAAAATGACCCGTTTTCCCATTCCGAGGGATTTCTGTGCCACCCTAACAGCCCCGTGAGCCACAAGAGAGACATCCCCGCCAATTTCTAGCGTATCACGGGGTCTATCCGTGAGAAATATTCACTTTTTTGAGTGCACATGCATTCCTGCTGCAAATGCCTCTGGAAGTTTCATGCGGTTCGTATGCAATGTGGCGACACGAAAATGACCCGTTTTCCCATTCCGAGGGATTTCTGTGCCACCCTAACAGCCCCGTGAGCCACAAGAGAGACATCCCCGCCCACTTCTAGCGTTTCACGGGGTCTCTCCGTGAAAAATATCACATTTTTTGAGTGCACATGCATTCCTGCTGCAAATGCCTCTGGAAGTTTCATGCGGTTCGCATGCAATGTGGCGACACGAAAATGACCCGTTTTTTCCCATTCCGAGGGATTTCTGTGCCACCCTAACAGCCCCGTGAGCCACAAGAGACACATCCCCGCCAATTTCTAGCGTTTCACGGGGTCTATCCGTGAAAAATATTCAATTTTTTGACTGCACATGCATTTCTGCTGCAAATGCCTCTGGAAGTTTCATGCGGTTCGCATGCAATGTGGCGACACGAAAATGACCCGTTTTCCCATTCCGAGGGATTTCTGTGCCACCCTAACAGCCCCGTGAGCCACAAGAGAGACATCGCCGCCAATTTCTAGCGTTTCACGGGGTCTATCCGTGAAAAATATTCACTTTTTTGACTGCACATGCATTCCTGCTGCAAATGCCTCTGGAAGTTTCATGCCGTTCGCATGCAATGTGGCAACACGAAAATGACCCGTTTTCCCATTCCGAGGGATTTCTGTGCCACCCTA
>NW_027422724.1:0-2500 GCF_048934315.1 Petromyzon marinus | reverse complement strand
CCCAGGAAGCGGAAGGACTCCACAATTTTGACTGCGGAGTCTAACAGGGTGATGGCGGTGAGTGGGGCTGTATTCTTCCTGAAGTCCACAACCATCTCAACTGTCCTTAGAGCATTTAGCTCTAAGTTGTTCTGGCTACACCAGGTCACCAGGTTGTCAGCTTCCCACCTATAGTCAGACTCATCCCCACCAGAGATCAGCCCAATGAGGGTGGTGTCGTCCGACAAACTTCAAGAGTTTGACGGACAGATGATTGGAGGCGCAGCTGTTGGTATACAGGGAGAAGAGCAGTGGGCAAAGGACGCAGCCCTGAGGAGTTCCCGTGCTGATGGACCTGGAGTCAGAGACTTCTGTTCCCGGCTTAACGCACTGCTTCCTGTCAGAGAGGAAGTCTGTGATCCACCTGCAGGTGGAGTAGGGCACGTTCAGCTGGAAGAGCTTGTCCTGAAGCAGGGCAGGGATGATGGTGTTGAAGGCAGAGCTGAAGTCCACAAACAGGATCCTGGCGTAGGATGCTGGGGCGTCCACATGCTGTAGGGTGAAGTGGAGGGCCATGTTAACTGCGTCGTCCACAGACCTGTTGGCTCTGTAGGCAAACTGAAGGGGGTCCAGGAGAGGGTCTGTGATGGCTTTGAGGTGTGCCAGGAGCAGGCGCTCAAAAGACTTCATTACCACAGATGTAAGGGCGACCGGTCTGTAATCATTTAGTCCTGTTGGCCTTAGCTTTTTGGGCACAGCGATGATGGTGGAGGACTTGAGACAGGCTGGTACATGGCATGTCTCCAGGGAGGTGTTAAAGATGTTGGTGAACACCGGAGACAGCTGGCCAGCGCAGTGCCTGAGGGTGGCTGGAGAGACAGAGTCCGGCCCGGCTGCTTTGCGTGGATTCTGCCTCTTGAAAAGCCCATTAACTTCTCCCTCCTGAAAGGAGAGAGTCGTTTCTGTAGTATGGGTGGGGGATGGGGCCTCTTGGGTGGGAAGGGGTGGTTCAGGACAGTCCAATTGTCTTTCAAATCTACGGTAGAACTCGTTCAGGTCGTTGGCTAGGCGGGAGTCGTTAGTGGTGTGGGGCGCTCTGGGTTTGTAGTTGGTGATGTGCCTGAGCCCTTTGGCAGACAGAAGCAGCGTCGTTAGTAGAGAACTGGTGTTTTAGTGTCTCTGAGTACAGTCGTTTAGCCTCTCTCACCGCTTTGCTAAACCTGTTCTTCGACTCCTTGAATCTGTCTCTATCCCCACTCCTAAACGCTTCCTCCTTCTCCAACCTCAACCTTTTGAGCTTTGCTGAGAACCAGGGCTTGTTGTTGTTAAAGTTCACCCTGGTACGTGTTGGGATACAGCAGTCCTCACAGAAGCTGATGTACACAGCCTCTGTGAGTTCATCCAGACTATTGGTAGCAGTCGTGAACATATCCCAGTCAGTACAGTCTAAGCACGCCCGCAAATCTTCCACAGCCTCACTGGTCCACTGTTTAGATGTCCTCACAGCAGGTTTACAGAGTTTTAGTTGCTGCCTGTATGCACGAATCAGGTGGACCAAGGGAGTTCTGTGCGAGCCGAACAGCCCCGTGACCCACAAGAGAAACATCCCCGCCAAATTCGAGCGTTTGACGGGGTCTATCCGTGAAAAAATATTCACGTTTTTGAGTGCACATGCATTTCTGCTGCAAATGCCTCTGGAAGTTTCATGCCGTTCGTATGCCAATTGTGGCAACACGAAAATGACCCGTTTTCCCATTCCGAGGGATTTCTGTGCGACCCTAACAGCCCCGTGAGCCACAAGAGACACATCCCCGCCAATTTCTAGCGTTTCACGGGGTCTATCCGTGAAAAATATAGACGTTTTTGAGTGCACATGCATTTCTGCTGCAGATGCCTCTGGAAGTTTCATGCCGTTCGTACGCAATGTGGCAACACGAAAATGACCCCTTTTCCCATTCCGAGGGATTTCTGTGCGACCCTAACTAACAGCGCCCGTGAGCCACAAGAGAGACATCCCCGCCAATTTATAGCGTTTCACGGGGTCTATCCGTGAAAAATATAGACGTTTTTGAGTGCACATGCATTCCTGCTGCAAATGCCTCTGGAAGTTTCATGCCGTTCCTATGCAATGTGGCCACACAAAAATGACCCGTTTTCCCATTCCGAGGCATTTCTGTGCGACCCTAACAGCCCCGTGAGCCACAAGAGAGACATCCCCGCCAACTTCTAGCGTTTGACGGGGTCTATGCGTGAAAAATATTAAAATTTTTGAGTGCACGTGCCTTTCTGCTGCAAATGCCTCTGGAAGTTTCATGGCGTTCCTATGCAATGTGGCAACACGAAAATGACCCCTTTTCCCATTCCGAGGGAGTTCTGTGCCACCCTAACAGCCCCGTGAGCCACAAGAGACACATCCCCGCCAATTTCTAGCGTTTCACGGGGTCTATCCGTGAAACATATAGAAGTTTTTGAGTGCACATGCATTCCTGCTGCAAATGCCTCTGGAAGTTTCATGCGGTTC